>NW_022146349.1:0-8327 GCF_002938485.1 Sitophilus oryzae | reverse complement strand
AGATCCTTAACACACTTTTTCTTTAAAAAATAGGGTGTTAAACACGATACGCATATATCGGTGTTATATAACCATATTCCTATATCAGAGTAATACACGCTCTACACTATTCGAAGAATAGAACGAAACAGGTCAAAGTCGCGTTTTGGTCTTTCCTGTTGTCTGGCTCAATTTCATTTCGTTTCGAACAGTTTCTAAAACGTGTCGGTATCTATACCCGAGCCAAAGGATTTTTTTTCATAAATCTCAGTGAAATAAGTAAACCTAGACGTTTCTAAAATATCTGTTTTAACTATGATATTTCGTTCATTACATCTCGTTTTATGTTGATATATATTCCACAAGATTAATATTTGAACATGCGATAATACGTAGTAAATATTTAAGAACAAAACTTTTCACTTAATCTGCAGGAATATTAGTTTTTATTATAATGAATTTCTATATAAAATTGTATTTGTTATGTTTGCTTACGCGGCCTTAATTGATTGATATAACGGTAGTATTGCTTGATGAGTTAGTAATACTGGTAACATCATCAATATTTCGAGCTGATTGGGAAAATTATTGATTGACCCGATGTCAATAAATATACGGTCCACGAACATTTTTAAATTAACATATTACATATTATAAACGCGTGTTGAAATAACAATTTTGTAGAACGTTGAAATCTTGTCGAACGGTGAAACATTTCGGGCATAGTGTAGAGGGTGTTTAACATTTGACTATACATATATCTCGCACAAATAATATAAATAGATAAACCTTACCATACGGAACAAAGGTACCCAAAATATACAAACCAGATGTAAACAGAAAAATGCTAGATTGCCATTTATTGGTTAAAAAAAGTTTATTAACAAAGATTGTCTACGATTATTAAATTACTTTATTATACTGTAACTTCTTCGGGAAGCATTTTAGAGCATTGGTTCATAAGGTACTTTTTGTTTTATTTTTATCTGTAGAATCACCACCGAATTTAGATACATTATTTTTTGACACCCTGTAGTTTATATCTATTATATTCTATGGTATCGCATGTCATTTATCCTATTTATGCAATTCCTAAACGCTGTAAGCATTAATAGTTTTAATTTGTTTATGGCTAGTTCATGCTTCCGATCTTAATCCTACCACTAATCCTAATTTTAAACTCATCTTGACTAATTATAAATGCTAATAATTATTTATTTTTTGGTCTAGAAATGCTTAATGCTTATCTAGAACTAATGAATGTTATCATTGTGCTCAAAACATAATGATGTTTCTTATGAGCATAAGCGCATACTAGAATACTCAGAGGGATAAATTAAGAAAGCATGAACGTCATTTTCTTAAGTTTAGGTTGATGTTAATGTTAGGGTGTAAGGTTGGGACTAACTAGGGTTTACTTAACTTTCAAAATAAAAGTGGGACGAGAGGTAAAAGAAGCAAGGACAAGACTTATTTTTGAAACCCTCGCCCAAATGTAAAAGATTTAACAAAATGTTATGTAAACGGTATTTGATGAATATACTTTCTTACTTAAAATATTTATATTACAAAGGCTTGTTAAAATGAGCTAAACCATTTCAGCAAAACTTTTTTTCCAAGCACAAGCCAACAATTAAGTAAACCTTATAAAATGGTTAAATATTATGTTTCTCGTTTCCTAAAATATTTCTTGTACATGATATTTCTTCATTTTATTTTTCTGTACAGATGAGTGGGAGTGTGAAGACACAGATTGATAATTTTTAAGGCATTGTGGCGATAGACAAATGAACTTTAGATTTTTGGAGTTTGATATGTAAAATGGGGACTTTTCAAAACGTGAGAGAAAGGCCAGTGAGGATCAAAGAGGGACTGTCCTCTGGGATAGATGACCCCAGTTGGCAACCCTGGGACTAGAACACAACAAGGGTATAAACTAACCATTTTTCCTGAAACTACTCAATGATGCATCGTGGAAATCCTTGAAAGATTATATTAAGTCAGTGATCAAATTAAATTGTAAATAGACAAACAGTTTGTTTTACATTTTGCTTGTATATGCAGGGTAAAACAAATCATTTGTACCTATATATCTAGTCTATCTATAGTTCATCCTATTTTTTTTAGAGAACTTAATTCTAGGCTTAGCTACCACTCATTAAAATTCCTTTGTTTTCCAAGTTTAACAAAATATCTATATTTACCTAATAATACTGCTGTATTCGAAAAATTAACATACTTTAACGGACATCTAAAAACTTTATACACTACATCTCATTTGTTAAAGCTTCACCTTGCTAGTGCTAACGTTCGATTCTCGGTTAGCACTTATATCTCTATGTTACATTCAGTTAATATTATAAATCTAAGACATGGACCCAAGTTGATTAAATAGATTTTTCTTTTTTTTTCTGGCTTTTAAGTTAATTTTTAAACATTCAACATTTAAAATACAATAAAGGGAGGATTCTTATAAGTCTATTTGGAAAGGACAACGTCTTAAATGTTGGTTTAGATATACAAAAATGGGTTATTCCTTTTTTATGTTTAAGAAACCCTTTAATTTAGAAAATATAAAATGTTTTAAACATAAAACATTTTTGACATAAGCTGGAACACTCTTTGAAACATTTCCCGCTTTATTAATATGGTTAATAGTTATTCTTAAAATTGTTAGTAGGTAGTTACTTGAAATGTTAAACTCAAATATCCACGTAGTACAAAAAATCTGTTTTATTTCATAAATTCCATTTAGAAAACAAGTAAAAAATTTAACTAAACTAAACCTTAATATTAATATTTCTTTTCTTTTGATACCGCTGTCAAAATATGTTCTAATCTATCGTACTTAAATATGTAACACCCTGTAGATTGATACAAAATTTTTGAGTGTTAAGCGTGATATTTAAGCGTATAATTACCAATTTTCTTTTTTTTCTGAATTATCATATTGATGTCATCAAATGAACCATTCTTAAACAGTCTATCTTAGGGATGTAGGGATGTAGTAATATTGAATTTCTCAGAATATCGATATCACTGATACTATCATACATCCCTAATCTATCTTAAAATTAGTAACTTATTACAAATGCACGAGTATAAAACAATACTAAATAACGGACTATACATATAAAATTTATGTTATAAACATAAAAGAAATGCAGTAAAATATAAGTAGTTTAGAGTAAAATTAAAAATAACTTTAATCACCTTAAATCCTTAATTTCATCAATCCACATTTTTACTTTCAATAATCCACAGATATTAGAGACAGTCTAGCCTGTAGGAAACTTTTTCCTGAACCATAAAATCGATCTTAAAATCATGATTCTAAAACTTTACAATTTAGACTTTCAGCTTTGAGATGTCGATTTAATTCCCATAGATTATCTCTAATATCCGGATATATCAATTGTCAAACTTTCCAACTAATTTTAAATTAAGGTACAAAGCTAGGACTAAGATCAGAGACTTAGGATGGACTAGGATCGCGACGGATCATCTTATAATGAAACTGGCTTAAAGAACGTGGAGGGTTCTCACAGGATTTGGATTTGCTGTCTCTCCTTATGCACTTGCTTAATAAACTGCGAACTTTCAAACTGGCTGACGTTCGACTTCCTGTAACAAATAAAAATGTCAAGAATTAAGTAAGGAATAAATATAATATGTATATCAAATATGGTTTAGATGTTAACAAATTTACTGTAAATGGAAATACCAATTTTTCGATAAATCATTTTTATTGCAAAAGTTGAGGATTTTAACCATTCCAGTATCTATACGTTGATTGATTTTTTCTTAAAATGTCAATAATAAAAAAGTTTTTCCTCTTGTAAAGACAATCCGGGGATATACTGTATACAGGGTGTCCTGTTATTCCATGGACATTTTTATGAATGAACATTCCTTTTTATGAAGCTTATTGTCAAATAAAATTTGTGATGCTAACATAATATTCCATATTTTCTCAATAGAGCATAATAGAATTTGTGCGCCTCCATAACTTGATTCGACAAAAAACATTTTTTGGAAGTCAGCTTCGGAAAAACATATTTTTTGCTCAAAAAGTATGCGCAGTGGCGTTTTTTTTGTATGAGACAAAAAATATAGTAAATACTAGAAGGACCATTTTACAAAAAAAAAATCGGTCGTCAGTTGAGTTGGAAAATGTTTATACCAAAATGTATGTAGGGGTGGGGGTAGTTTTCACCCTTCCCGTACTTTTTTGATTTTTGTGAAAGTCAAATGTTAAAACACTTAGCAAAACATAGGCACCCAAAATTTCATTCATAACGGAATAACGGTTCTTAAAATATCTGAATAAACCTGATTATTTTTTTAACGTTTGATGCCCGCTAACGGACAAACGAAGCACTTTTGTATAGAGGTAAATTGTAGTAGTTCTATGTCCACTGAATATTGCGACACCCTGTATATCACTGCTAAAATGTTCGCGATTATACCGTGTGCGTCTCAAAAGTGGCTCACCCCCTATAACTTTTTTATTTTTTCAGATAAAAAACGAGATTTGGTATGTTAGTATATGACATAAATTAGGATTGATCGACGTATTCAATTGTTTTTGGTCACTTCCTGTTTCACCGGAAATCATTACAACTTTTGATTTTTAAATGGCACCCTCGGTATTTTTCTACTTTATTCGATAGAAAATGACATTCATGAATAGAATGACATATCATATGTCAACTTTTGACATTCTCGCTTAATAAAAAATCGTATTTTAAAATCCAATCTAGAGTGCCACTGTGAGTGAGGCTGTGTTAAAAACACTAATTCTTAATCAAGAACCCTTGGAAAAATAGATTTGGTTGTCTAATGTTTTTAGTATCTTATCCTAGCCAGTTAGAAAATAATCAAATTGCATTTTTAAGCATATCTCAATTTTTTCAAATGGAACGAGGGTGGCTCATTAGCATATTTGGAAAAAGCATTTTTTACGAATAATTTGATACCACACACTTGGTATTTCGAGTAAAATTTTCGTTACGAACCGCAAGTTATAATTTCAGATAAACCATATGCGAAAATGTCAAAAGTTGACATATGATATGTCATCCTATTCCATTATTTCATTTTCTATCGAATAAAGTAAAAAAATACCGAGGGTGTCATTGAAAAATCAAAAGTTATAGTCATTTCCGGTGAAACAGGAAGTGATCGAAAACAATTGAATACGTCAAACAATCCTAATTTATGTCATATACTAACATACCATATCTCGTTTTTTTTAACCGAGAAACTATCGTCCCATTGCTGCCAAAAGTCACTAACTTACTTTTTATTACTTCCGAGAAAAATGCGTCTAAAGAAGAATTGCATTGCATAAAGATGTTATAGTTAGTAGCTATTCGGTATTAAAATAAAACATAAATAGCCAGAAATCGTAGTTAATGACTTTTGCAATCGATTCTCCGATTCAAAACATAGTTAGTGATTTTTGGCAGCAATAGGACGGTATAAAAGTTATAGGGGTGAGCCACTTTAGAGACGCACTCGGTATATCCATGGTAACTATTTTTAGGACAGGTAATTTTTCGACTTTTTACCATTCATATCGGTACAATAAATAATTTATTTCGCGCAAATCTTGAAATTTTCCCAATTTTATATCCATATTTACTATCAATATGATATAATTGAAAATATCATAAATAATAGCCTTAATAAATAAATAGCTTAATAATAGATATATCGATAGTTATCGATAATTATATCGACATATCGATAACTAAAATATATCTATAGATGAATTGCGATAACTTATCGATATATTAAATCCATTATCGTCCATTTCTAATAATAACAAAAAAAAATCTTACCTCTGTATTTTTTGGGTGAATTTTGAGCGCTGCCGCTAGTAGGCGTGGCCGTTCCGGAAGCCGGCGACTTGTTCCTGTTTAGGTTCTTCTTGGACGAACTGCGCTTTCTGAACAGGTCGCGCGATCTCTCGGGATTCTCGAGCTTCAGCCGGATCTGCGTCAAAATACCGACCAGCAGCTCGTCCACGTTGTGGTTGATGCCCACAGATGTCTCTATGTACTTGCAGTCAAAGGCCGTTGCCATGGATTTTCCTTCTGGTAAAAAATACATAAATTAGGTATTTTAAAAGGTTCACCCAGAAACTCGCAATTAGTGGTTTCAATTAGCGTAGAACTTTGTTCCTCTAATGTCAATGTAAGGATTCAGAACGTCAAAATTGGTAGCAGGAATTTTCAATGAGTGGAAAATGTTAACAAATTTTTAACTTGTGAAAATTAAAGCTTCATTCAGAACCTCCCAATTAGCGGAATCAATTAGTGGTTTCAATTACGCTTTACACTTTTTAGTTTACGATCATTCACAATATCTAAAAAGCACAATTAAAATGAATAAAATATCCTAGCAACAGCTTGCGGTAGGTTGTTGTATCCATAGAGAAAGCATAATATTTAGCTTATAAAACAATAAACTTTTGATTTCTAACTAAAATTTTTCTTGATGGGTGATAATCAAAGGCCAAAATGACATTTGTCGCAAATTTTGAAGTATAATTAGTGGAAAAGGCAAAAGTTTGTTAACTTTTTCCATTAATTGAAAATTACTATCACTATTATTATGTTTTGTATGCTGACATTAAAATTAGGTGAACAAACTTCTACGGCTAATTGAAACTACTAATTTATTCCACTGATTTCGAGGTTCTGAATGAAGCTTAACACTAGGTATAGAAAGATTAAAAAGGGATAGAACGTTTCCAGCCACAAAAATCTTCCCAATTGCAATTTACGAAAATAGTATATTGTTTTATTAGAAGTAAAAATGACACTCTTTGTGGCGAGGCTGTACGTTTGACCGATTAACAGGCGAGCCACAAAAATTCATTTTTAGTCGGAATAGAACATCCACAACATAGAACAATCTCCACAAATATTTTTTTAAACAGTTTCAAACTATTGTTACGCTCATTAAATTTGACACTTTATGTCAGTTTGATAATATATTTTTTAAACGTCACAGAAGTATTAATTTTTGCGACGTGATTGACAATATAAAAAAGTCATTTTAACACCTAGGCATAAAAGTACGGAAATATATTGTTAAACTGACATAAAGTGTCAAATTCAACGATCCTTAACCATAATTTCTCCATATTATATGTATAATTACATACAAGATATGACTTTTAAATCATTTTATGTTGTTTGGAACGTTTAAAATTGTTTAAAAACTTATTTGTGGCGTTTGAAAAAAAATAGCATGTTCTATTCCGAGTAAAAATGACTTACATTGGATATACAGGCGAGCCACAAAAAGTCATTTTTATTCCGAATAGAACATGCTATTTTTTAACTATGCTAACACCACAAATATTTTTTAAGCAATTTCAAACGTTTCTAATAATATAAAAAGATGTAAAAGTAATATCTTGTATGTAATTATATATCGAGAAACTATGGTTACGCTCGTTGAATTTGACATTTCATATCAGTTTAATAATATATTTCGTACTTTTTTGTGCTTAGGCAATGCCTAGGCGTTAAAATTACTTTTTTATATTGTCAATCACGTCGCAAAAGTTAATACTTTTGTGATGTTTGAAAAAAAAATTTCAAATTTTAAACTACAACATTTAAAAATCAGTTTTTTAGTGAATATAAAAAAATACAACCTTCTTAAGGCCAATTGACAACAAACGCCAGTAAAAAATAAAGAAAAGTACGGGCCAAGTAATGACGTCTAGGGCTTGACCCCGCCAAAATTATTTTGTCATTTCCCAGCCGTCTTTGACGCCGTTTTTTTCGATCGTATATGCTATCTCATTTTTTAGTTGGTATATCTACGAAGTCGTTAACACACAGAGACACAAGTTAAACAGACGGGATACAGAAGCCATGGTTGGCTTGGTTTGGTTTGGACACTTTTATAGATTTATTATTTTGTAATTAGATCTTTCTTTGTAATAAGTTATTTTTAAAAATCACCAATTATTTCTTCATAGATTCTTGTTTTAATAGTAAAAATCTCTGCTTACCTTTCCGCATTTCGTATTTTATCGAGCTTCCAAATCTTTTTTTTCCATAAATGTATTATTTAAGAAAACCCCTAACATTTCGATAACGGAACCTCAATTTCCATACAAACCCTCCTCGCGTTCGACATTGCCACAGTCAAATCGACCCTTTTTCCGTGACGTTAATAATTCAGGCAGTACGACCGCAGAGAACCTTCAAAAAAGGGACCCTCCGAAATCGCCAAGGGCATTAACTTATCGCCGAGTGTCCTTTTCGGCTATGCCCAATCTCCGATTCGGGGGAAATGGCTTTTAACTTTCGCCTAATCCG